>NC_134484.1:371850683-371895683 GCF_040206685.1 Ascaphus truei | reverse complement strand
TCCAGTCCTCAAGGGCCACCAACAGGTCAGGATTTCAGGATATCCCTGCTTCAGCACAGATGGTTCAGTCGGTGTAATGTGAAACAATCCCCAAAGTGGCGTGGACTCTCAAGACTACACAGTCTACTCTCTTCTTTTATAGTCTCCTCCGTCTATCTCTTTAAATGCTGGAGTATGATTGTCACCTCGGTCCCATGAAGGATGGACCCGATAACCCATTAATCAGTGTCCCTTCTCAATTTTATATAGCAAGTGTGGGGGACAGCGGGGCATGGTGAGCTTGGTGATGGTGCAAGGAGAATAAGGCCCCATCATGTAGAAGCTAGCTCTGGGTGCAGTTCGGCTGATTACATTATTGCTGTGCCATGAATAATGTTCCCCAGGTTAAAGGAGATGAAGTATTTGTTCACACTTGACTTTGGTTTATACTGTAACATGTAAGCGTATTTAGTAAGTCGTCATGGTATCCTGGTAATGCCACTTTGAACCTGTGTTATTAAAGAGAATGTCACCTATATTCTTTGTACGTGCTTACACTTACATTTCGTAGCCCTCATTGTTTATTCAGACAGTATAGGATATAGGCAGCACTCCAAGGGTCAAATGATATATAATGTAATGAAGATGGTGCAACGGGAACAACTCGGGACCCTGAAAACCCCTCACAAAAGATACACAGAACACCCAACTGGGTTCCCAGCACTCAATGGTAAACAAAGAAAATGTAAGTAATAAGCCAAAAAGATCTGTACAGTATTAACCTATATTATATATCACCACAGGGGATGTATGCTATATATGTTGGTATGCCGTTGCTGTACCCTAAAACAGGGGTGCGCATAGATTTTTGGCTGCTTCCCCCCCTGTGTCTCGGTCCCTGCGCTTGCACCCCCCCCCACCCCCCCCTCACGAGTGAGGGTCACGTGACCCCGCAGCTTCATTTGATGCGCGTTGTCATGACGACGTGGCACGACACATGACTCCGCGGTGTCATTTGAAGCCGCTTTGTCATGGCGATGTGAGCAGAAGCCGGCTGAATCCCGGTAAGTACAGGTTGCAGAGGCCTTGCGCGATCCCCTGGCATTTAATTTAAATGCCTCGGGGAAGAGCGCGGGGCCTCCGCACGGCCACTATATAACCGCCCTGAGATGTATCAGCCAGCGGAGCTACCCATATGCTTTGTTAAACAGGTGTTTTACGATGGGCCTTAAAGGTAGAGAAAGAGTTACCTAGTTGGACTTCATTCATTTTTTTTTTAACATGGGAAAAAAAACCTCTTAACGTCTTAATAATTCATCATTATCCCTCTATAGTACACCCAGCGCTGAGGAAATGCATATAAATAATTTTTCACTATGTTCTAGTATTTGCGTTTTGCTGTTTGTTTCCCCGTGTAACGTGATGATTCAGTTTAATGCTATGGAGTTGCCGTAATGTAAATGTAACATCTACACAACACCTTATTTGCTTTCCCATTAACATCTGTATAATAATTTAGGATGTGTATAATTCAGGATTAAAAGCAGCAAATGACAGGCTTTGTCCCCGCATGCTACTGCAGCGTCCGCTGTGGCGGACGCTGCAGGGACGAGAGCCCTCCCCTCAATGGCGCCGGGCCCGCTGCGAGGGGGGGCCGCAGCGCTGTGGCGAGAGTTTCTCCTGCTCTCAATGGAATTGAGAGCAGGACTCGCGATGGAGCGATAGGCCACGCCCCCCGGCGGTTCAGCCAATGAGGACGAACCTGCCGGGTGCCGCGCCCATGTCACTCCCCCGCCACCCCTCTCCCCCCCCCGGTCTCTCTTCCTGCAGCTCACTGCAGACCGGGGAATCGGCTGCACGCGCCGCCAGCCTCGCGGGCGCGCGTGCAGCGGTGGCACTGGGACCTTAGCCTAACACCGCAGGGAGAAGAGACATTCATGTTACTGTACCTTCTGTCAGAATGGGGGGATATGCTTCAACTATTCCACAGGGGATACGCCAGTGAGGAGTAAATTCACAAGGACTGCCATCTTTTAAGTCACAGTGCTGCTTACTTAACTACTTTTACATATGTATGTATATCTTTATACAGTGCCATTAATGTACATAGCGCTTCACAGCAGTAATACACGTGATAAATCATATAAATAACAAATAACACATAATGGGAAGAACTGCTTCAGAAACTTTGGAAAAGGAGTCTCTTGCCCCGAAGAGCTCACAATCTAATCCTCTGCAATACATTAAATATCTTATGCTGGGGCTTTCTCCCTGATAGAAGTCTATAACACTGCTTTACTAAACCATGATTGCTAAAACAGGGCTTTCTTTCCCGGCTTTTATTGGTTTATTGGCATTGAGAGGTGAAGGGAAGCACACCCATAGTGTACACGCATGCGCAGCCGGCATGAAACAATTAAAAACTGGGACCGTGGCCAAAAAAGTTGGGACCTGGGATTGTCCCAGCTAAACCGGAACATCTGGTCACACTAAACATTGCCACTTATTACCTGTAGGTTGTAAACTCTCACAAGCAGGTCCCTCATTATCTCCTGGGCATGTTTGTTCTTATAAATCAAATCTCTGCCCCCATTGTATAGCACTGTGGAATATGTTGGCGCTTTGCAATAAACGCTAATAATATTCATACACTATATGTGTATTCTTAGTAGTGTTCTCTAATTGGGTTCAGCAGTCACATTTAAAAATACCATATACAAAAAGAAAGCACATGGTGGGGTTACCCTACTAGAATGATTTCACTTCATCAGTGGGTAGCACAGAGCCACAAATACCCCAGGGTGCTAATGAAGAAGTAAGTCTAGGCACCACAGAAATACTTCAGCAAACGTGGTACATTTATTGTAAGCAATGACCACAATAAATATAGCTGATTTGCTGAATTATCCTGGTATGCCAGGACTTTCTTCTTAATTGCCTTCCACTTCAGAGGCCAGTCTGATCGCCATAGGCCTATTCCTTCTCCTAGTTAGCTCATGGTTATGTGACTCATGTTGGAAGGAAGGAGTGGATTAAAACACTTTAGTGATGCAAGAAGGGTCACAGCGTCAGGTCAGGGTTTTAACTCCAGTGACCATTCATCACATGTTGATTGATTGCCACATGGTTCCAGGGGACATTTCCATCAGCTCCCCCACCTCCCCCCCTGAGAGAGCAGATGGACAAGGAAGTATCTGGGGCTGATGCCACCCAGGAATTTCCTCTGTTGTGCAATGTGTTTTTTGTTTGTTTGTTTTTTTTTTTTACAGTTCCTTTCCTGTTTGTTTGATTTGCAGTGGTATTTTCTCATTATTGAGGCGGCTGCAGTCCCTCACCTTTCCGCTTTCCAGGGCTGCCATGCCAATGTTAAACTTTTGCCTTGTCACGTGGATACTTTGCTGTGTGATGTTGTAGATTACATGCTCAATTTGCAACACGCAGATTAAAGCCACAATCCACACTGCTCAACTTCAAAGAAAGTGTGTGTGTGTGTGTGTGTGTGTGTGTGTGTGTGTGTGTGTGTGTGTGTGTGTGTGTGTGTGTGTGTGTGTGTGTGTGTGTGTGTGTATTTATGTACACACACCGTGTTCAGGAAAAATGGGACCCCTTTCGTTTTTTCATCACATTTTGTATATTTCTCGCTCAATCCCAATGAAATTGATGTCAACAAGTAGCAATCTGGAAATCAGAGTTTTTCCTTCGTAGCTCCTAAATGTGTTAAACTGTTGCAATCTCAAACACCAAGATTACTATAAAGTTTGAGTTCAAAGTGTGTGTTCAAATGTCCTCCTTCTTCTGATGATGCGCGCGCCCGAGGACGGGAACGCCACGGTCTGATTGCGTAATCCATAACAGGTTGATCCAGTTGCTCCCACTCTTGAATGACACACATTCGTTTTTTTAGTCCTCCTATCGACCATCTTTTATCCGGAAACATTTTATGAAAGCGTTTTGGATCTTAAATCTTTCTCTGTCTCAAGCTCTTTATAACGTGCGCATCTTCTTCACCAAACACCATTTTTTTTATTTTTTTTTATTTATTTATAAAATGTTTTACAAGGAAGTAATACATTGAGAGTTACCTCTCGTTACATACTAGGTGAGGTTGAAGCATCAAGTTCAACCTATGCTAAATTTAGACGACAGATACTTTATCCTATATCCGTACTTATAGTATATTGATCCAGAGGAAGGCAAACAAAAACCCCAGTGACATCATCCAATGAAAAATAAATTCCTTCCTGACTCCAAGAATTGTCAATTGGATTACTCCCTGGATCAACATCCTTCCCATGTTTACTTATTTGGTATATCCCTGTATACCGTTCCTTTCTAAAAAGATGTCCAACCTTTTTTGGAAGATGTCTATTGTATCTGCCATCACAGTCTCCATGGGTAATGAATTCCACATTTGAACTGCCCTTACTATAAAGAACCCTTTCCTTTATTGCTGGTGAAATCTCCTTTCCTTCAACCGTAAGGGATGTCCCAGAGTCCTTTGTACTGCCCTTGGGATGAATAGTTCTTTTGAAAGCTCCTTGTACTGTCCCCTTTTATATCGTCTTCAAGTATGTTGTGGGCACATAGTTATGATGACAGATACATGGTTACAAATACATGGCTATATTAGGTGAACAGAGTTATACATTATATATAAAGACATTGCATTACATTAGGTGAACAGGGCCATACATTATATATGAAGACATTGCATGAACAGTTAAAGATTAAAATAAGTAATAGGTGTATGTAACAGTTACAAACCACATTAAAATGTGAGAGTGCTTTAGTTTTGAAAGAACTTAGACTGGTGTCGGCTTTGAGACTATTTTTGTAACTATGCACTTGATGAGGTCATCACGCCGTCACCAATTCCAAAGAATATTTATTTGATTAGCAAATCATTATTCAGTGTAATAATCTACTGTGCAAATATAGGAAGAGTCCCTGCTCAGCTTTTCAATTGATACGTACTGGAGGGGTGCAATCAGGGAAATGATTTGATTCGACCCAAAAATTAAAAAGATCACTGCCGTGCGTGCGCGCGGCCCTAGCATAGAATGGCGGGCTAACCACAGCCAATTATAAGTGCCGCGCACGGCACAGCAAGCGCACCCACTATATTATGGGTCTTACCCTTGTCAGTTTGTGTTTTGCACTGCAAACAAGTGTGCATCACCCATCCTTCAGAATTAGGAGCACTAACACAGGGTTTACACTAGCACATACTGGCAACTATCAGACCCATCTGATCAATAATAATCTACTGTGACAGACCTATAATTGCTCACATTTTCATGAAAATCTAGTGATTTTTTTTTCTGCAAGATATTACAAAAAATAAGAGGTCCCATTTGTTCTGAACACAGTTGTGTATGGGTTTTCTGGTAAGGTCATATCTACCCCTTGAAATTGTGGTTTTTATTTTGCTTTTTGGTATATTTGTGCTATTTCCCATTCCTGGGCAACCGTGCCTCCCAAAAAGGATTTATAGACACAGGATTGCCACAGAAATTAGAGGAGCCAAAGAAACCCCAATAACCGTAATTTACAATACGTTCTAGTATTTCAATACATTTCATACAATCAATTACAATACATAAGTGTTTCTCAACCAAGGTGCCTAGGTACCCTGGGGTGCTGCGAGCTCCTGCCAAGGGTAAAACAAACACTCTGCTGGCTGCTCAGCTGGTGCGTCTAGTGCTGTCTGGAGACTCGCTCTCCGCTCAGCTCAGCAGAGGACAGAGAGAGGGAGAGAGAGAGGAAAGGTTGACTGCAGCCTCCTCGCCGTGAATGGGGAGTGTGTGATGGAGAAAGGGAATGTATGTGAATGAGGGGCGGCTTGACTATAAGGGTGAGTGTGCTCTGTGACATGGAGGTGGACAGGGTAATCAATAAATATGAATTTAGAGTGTGGTGAGTTTGTGAGTGTGATGAGGGTGCGTGTGAGCGAGGAGGGTTGCATGCGTTCTGATGAGCAGGGGTGCCTCGAGATTTAAAAAAATTCTCCAGGATGCCCGTGCTTAAAAACGGTGGAGACGGGCTGTAATAAAGTATCGGTCATTCGTTCACCCCGGTCCTAAGTGAGACAGTATGGAGAATGGCGATGCATATTAGGCAGTCAATGGGATCTTCCTTGCTGCAGTGTTAAGCACAGATTGCAGGGAGGAAGCGGAGGAGCAGGAAGACGAGCTTGACGGAAGCATTGATGGAGATGGAGAGTCCTGTAATCCGGCATTAATCTTCGAGCTGTCTCCTGAGAGGAAGGAACCCATCTAAGCTGTGATGTGAAGGAAGACCCTGTACAGTATGGGAGCAGAGGAGGATGGATCCTGGGGAGCTGGGAATGCATTCTCCCCTATAAGACAATAAAAGAGCCACTACATTGTCAGGACGTCATAAGGATCCCTGGCATGCCAGCCATTGTGATATCCTGAGAATGCCATTAGGGCACAGTCTAAGGGATTTGGGAATTTTAAAGATGACTGTTCTGTCGTCCATATTCTTCTTTGGCATTTGGTATGTGTGTTAGTAAAAGAGAATGGAAGAGGTTAAGTTAGCTGTTTTAAATCAGCACTCCCAACCCTACCCCCTCCAGAAGTCTGAGTTTAGCTCCTATAGTGCTAGTATTGTGCTAATGGTGTTTTGAAATAATTGTTTTCTTGATCTCTCGTGTCTGAGGTTACCATGGTAACCTTTACTGTGCTGGGCTCTGGAGAGACCTCCATTTTGACCTCCCGGACCCATACTATTGCAACTGCTCATAATATATACAGTATTTTTTATTTTATTTTTAATCTGCAAAAAGAAATAAGGCGATAAGTGAAGACTGGCCCTTTTAAAAAATGAGATAGCTGGACATCATGGACCTGTCTTCCCATGAAGACTGTCACAATTAATGCATGTGAATGACATGAAACGGTGAAATTAGGCCTCTTAGCTCCTGAGTGGGACATGATAACCACTAATCGTAGGGTCTGAAAATAAATAAAATAAGTAGTAGTACTGGTGTCAAGAATGTCTAAATCTGTTAAACAACGGAACAAAGGAATAAGTAGAGGTGGGTATTTCCTTCACCCATTTTTACACTTTGCCGATGTTTTGCCCACAACGAATAAATATGCCTTTTTGCAGTGTGATTTTGTCACAAAGAAAAATATGGTTGAAGTACTGGTACTTTCTCTGATCTCAAGCTGGGTTATGCTATATGCTAAGGGTTATGCTATATTCATGGCATGTGAAAAGGAAGACGGCCTTTAAAAAATGCTTTGCAAAAAGTATTGTTTTCTTTGCAAATGTAGGTTAAATTGTTAACAGGCTGCTGCTTGCCCCCTCACAAGTTGTTAACATCGCGGTCTATGTCCCGTGTTCCAGGTCCTGCATTTCTACTGTGACACCTGCTCCGTCCCGATCTGTCGCGAGTGCACCATGGGGCGTCATGCCGGCCACAGCTTTGTCTACCTCCAGGACGCCCTGCAGGATTCCCGGGCTCTTACTATCCAGCTTCTGGCCGATGCCCAACAAGGCCGCCAGGCTATTCAGGTAGGACACGGTCCCAGCGCAATACCCACGCCGCTGGCCAAAAACAGAACACGTGCACCTCTTAGCAACGCAATTGGTTACACTAGAGCAGGGGTGGCCAACTCCAGTCCTCAAGGGCCACCATCAGGCCAGGTTTTGGGAATATCCCTGCTTCAGCCCAGGTGGCTCTATCAGATTTGAGCCACCTGTGCTGAAGCAGGGATATCCTGAAAACCTAACCTGCCGGTGGCCCTAGTGGACTGGCATTGGTCACCCCTGCCCTAGAAAACAAAATGGCCGTTTCAGCCTCCCACGTCACGCGGGCCAATAAGAAGCCAGTGTCATCAGTGTTATTTCAAATAAATAAATGATGCATTTAAACTCTGGGGAGCCCCTGCATCAGATATGGTAGAAGAAGAGGAGGGCTGGTGGGTAGAACTGCTTCTTGAATTTTTTTTTAAAGATGGCTTGTTCACGTCCTGTAGAAAAATAAATCTGCTGAAATTCAGGCTCATCGAATACTTCTTATCTGTGACGTTGATCTGCTTGACTTATGATCACATCATCACTTTAGAAACAATGAACCAAGAAAACCGGTTGATTCTAGGACTGCCAAAAGCAAAAAGAGATGAGATAAAGATAGTGAAGAACCTCTCCAAAGCATTTGTTTGCCATGGAAACATTTATGGAGGCCATGTATAAAATGCTGCTAAGCTCCTTTGCTGCAAAGTTGCCTTTTAGGGCTGTTGTGAGCGGGCGCAGCACTTATAATTGGCTGAGGTTAGTCAGCCTTTCGATAATGGTGCTGCGCGCACGGCAGTGAGCGTGGAGCCGGGCGACAGGAGAAGACGGGGAAAAGAAGGAATTTGCGGCACTGTAGTGTGTGTGTGTGTGTGTGTGTGTGTGTGTGTGTGTGTGTGTGTGTGTGTGTGTGTGTGTGTGTGTGTGTGTGTGTGTGTGTCAAAGTAAAATAAATAAAAATAATTTTTATTGTGTAACGTTTTTTTATTTTAAAAATATTATTTAATTATTTATTAAATTACACAATCTCTACACACACACACAGTACCTTCACTCACAGCATACACACAAAAAGTGTGCGTCCCGTGCACGCGCGTTCGTACGGGCGCGCGCCCACACCTACTATAGGACAAGCTTTAGATGCATTTTGGAAAAGCGATATATTCTAATGTATTTTTCTTTTCCTTGTTTTCCGTGTAGCTGCTCTAGCAGTGTAGGGTCCTGCCTGTTTTAAATGCATGCATTGTGTTACAGGCGCCTCCAGCACTGAGTGTGGGCTAAACAATGCATAGCAAATCCCTCTAGCACCTAATGGGTTAAATTATTTGTTTCTGGCTCTCCTGTAGTTGACTAGGTGAAACAAAGCCTTGCAGTCTCGCTCATTCAAAGGGGTAAACAGTGGTTAATGTAAGTTGATTTTAAACATTGTGACAATGTTCTTGAGAGAGTTCTTGTTCGCACTGTGCAGCAGGGGAACGTGGTTCAATTCCCGGTGTCGGCTCCTTGTGACCTTGGGCAAGTCACTTTATCTCCCTGTGCCTCAGGCACCAAAAACATAGATTGTAAGCTCCACGGGGCAGGGACCTGTGCCTGTAAAATGCCTCTGTAAAGCGCTACGTAAAACCAGCAGGCTATACAAGAACATGCTATTATTATTATTATATTATTATTTTACACAGATTTAGGCCTCGGATATAGTAGGCGCGTGCTGCGGAGCACATGGCTTTGCGCGCGCCTGTACGAGAAGCGATCCATGGTCTGTAGGATTCCTATGACGTGCGCGATGGGGAGGTGTGGCCGTGATGTCACTTGAGCGTTTCACCCTCATTGGCTAAACCGCACACGTGACCCGGCCGTCGCCCAACCAAATAAAAAATGTTGTCATGCGAAAAATAGGCCAAAGCGGCGCGCGTGGTCGCACGCTCTATGGCCGTCCTCCATTGAGGTACGGCCTTTTGTTTGTGTCGCACGGACTATGGACGTGGCCTTAGGCTACAAACAAAGACAGAGGCATTATTAGGGTCTATTCACAAAGCTCTGAGTTTGCCGATCTGTGCGATCAGACACGGAAAGTACCACCGATTTCAATGTCAGATCGCATGGATGAGCAAACTCAGAGCTTTGAGAATAGACTCCATAGTGTTCGGAGGGGAGGGGGGGAGAGAGAGAGAATCATATTTTCTTTATGTAGAAAGTGGAATTGTGTTAAAACTGTGGGTAAGAAAAATGTGGGTACTCCACTGTACTTGGACGCCCGAGATTGAATCTGTTGGATTCCGTTGTGACGTCCACTAAATGTCACGACGACATGGGTTTGTAGTGGAGATCGCGTTCTGAGTGGAAGAGCAGGCCCATCCTGTTCTATTTGCTTCATTGATCTGAAGTCTTAATCACGTGATTGCTGCCCGAGCACCGGAGAGGTTAAACGTCTTATTCTATAACTGCCAAACTGGACGTTTTTGGAAAAAATTCCCCTAAGAAAGCAGCTTGCAATGAGCAGCCGCTCGCTCCAGCAGTAAGTAGAAGAAATAACGGTCCAGCAATCTGTTGGCACACACCAGCACTGATGGAGTTAAATATTGCCTCCCGTCCACTCAATCGACTTTCATGTGGGGCCTTTGCCCCCCTCCCACCCCTCACCCCCCATTTAACAGATCTTTCCATTAGGAATTCACATGTATTTGTTCTCTTGCTGTCAAGATGAGCCATGTTTGTACGTGACTGTGACTAAGCTCTTCAGCATTATAAATGAGAAAAACCTGTAAAACAATCTATCCAGGGAGTGTTACCGAGGAGAGGATGTTGAGGTATATGCAGACATGGTGACAGGCACCTGGGGGGGATTCCTACACAAGACCAGCAGAGCGAGTTCTCGTCGCTTCATTGTTCCTGGTGGACACTAGTCTTGTAGTATAATGTTTATTGTCGAGATACCTGCCAGCCTATCGTCTTCTCTGCATGTCATGATATATATTATACAAGAATATGGACCAGCGCAAGGAAGAAAGATCACGTTGCTCTTTACGGCGAGGTTCTGCGTTGTTGTCTCCAGCTGCCATATCCTCCCGCCTGTGCTCTGGAAACTGGAGAAATATCTCTTACAGCGGGCCTTTCCTCTCCAACACCCTAGTTATAGGCACATAAACATGGACGTATCCCCCATAAAAAGCCTCTCCTCAAAAACGCTCAATACATGTAATAAGCAATAAATATGAGGGGCTAAAAACAGTCCATCATTGCAAAAAGATTTTTAGTATGAAAACCTCACATTGTTTCTCAACGATGGCATCAGAAATGAACAGTAATTGCAATAATGCAAGCAATAGCAAAAAATACAGAAAGTGATCCCTCAAACCGCACATGCAATAAATGGTCACACAGGCTGACATACTTGCAAAACTAGCGTAAAAGGCTCAACTTTCAGGCATTGAACCCTTTATCAAGGAAGAGGCTGTATGTGCATTGTCCAGTTTTCTGCAATGTGTTGCAGGCCCCCTCTGCAGTGGAAGGGTTTATAATTGAAGTATAAATATGAGAAATCACTCAAATTTTAGATATCTATTTCGATATCTTAACATTCGAAAAGCTGTGATTCTTTGTACTCTTCCTATCCTCCAATAACTTGGAATCTCTCCGCCTGCATCTCACTATGCCCTCCCTATTGCTTTTTATGTTTACTGTTTCCTCACTCCTTTGTGAATGTCTCTGTTCTCGACAAGTTCCCCACTCCCCACTGCGCCATTATTTATACACCTCTCTCCCAACAACTTCTTTAACCCTCAATAAAAAAAACACCCCCACAAATCCTCTATTCACATCCTCTATCTACTCCTTCCTGCTGCTGGGGATCTCCCCTAAGCCTGAAGCCAGCCATACAAACCTGATTTCACCCATGCCTCCCTGCCATCTCTTCCCCTGTAAAGTGTGTTAACTCTTAAGTTATTTGACTAACCTTAAAACTTGCCCCACAAATCAAGCATCCCAATAGTCTGCACTCATGGTTACTGTCCCACACTCAGTCACTCCTACCACCCATTGTGACCAAGCACTGCCATCTACAGCACTTATTCCCTCACCTACTGTCTCTGTAAATTCCCCATCAAAACTCCTAGATTGTAAGCTCTTCGGGGCAGGGATTTCCTTTCCTATTGTCTGATTTTGCTGCTCTTATTGTATTATTATTATTCCCTGTACTGTATTCTTTGTGGATCGCTGAGTACACTTTTGGCGCTATATAAATAAAGACATACAATATCGTTTCTTTTGATACTCTTCCAAACTCTTGGCCCCTGGCATATCACAGGCATTCCAGTCTGTGCACCAAGCCACGAAACACAGGGGCACTGGAATATGTATGTGTGTGTATGTGTGTGTGTGTATCTTATATCTTATATAAAACTGAAAGTTTGGTTGTGTGTGGGTTTGTGAGGTCGCTCATTCGTTGCAACGGCTCACGTGGTTGGCGGCTCACGCTGTGATTGCCGTGCTGGGTGTGGTGATGTCACAAACACACATGCCCTCACAGGCTCCTCACACCGCATGTCCGCCGCCTCACACACTCCACCCGCTGCGCCTTTGAGCCCGCTCCTCTGCGCTCTCCCTTCCCCGGCTCCTCCCCCCCCCCCCCCACAGACCGCTCCCTCAGCTCTCACTCCCCCCCCCCCAAGCCCGCTTCCCACCCCCGCCAGAGCCCGCTCCCCCGGCTCTCTATGGCTCTCCCCGCCACAGCATGCTCCCCTGGCTCTCACTTCCCCAGCTCCCCCGGCTCTCTCCGCCTCTCCCTTCACCGGCTCCTACCTGCAGCCAGAGGGGAGTGAGATGCGTGGGGGGGGGGGTACGATGCGTGCGCCTCTGCCGTCGCCACCGGTATGGGGGCCAGAGGGGGTTCAGATGCGTGGGAGGGGGAGATGCAGCAGAGGGTTCACCCCAGGGACGTTCCCCCAGCTCTCCCTTTCCCCGGTTCCCCTACCCAGAGCCGGCTCTCCCTTCACAGCTTCCCCTCCCCAGAGCCTGGACCCCCCACCCAGAGGCCGCTCCCTCCTCCTTGCCTCCTGCCTGCAGCCTCCGCTGCCGCCTCGGGTATGGGGGACAGAAGGGGGAATACAGAGGGGGAGACATGCAGTGGGGGAAGAGATGCAGGGGGGTGAAACATAAAGTCAGCCAAGTCACTAAAAGTCACTAAAGTCACTACCCCCCACCCACTCACTAGCGCACTCACCCACCCACTCACTGAACTCTGAAGGGCGGGGGGTATGGAACTGGGAAGGGCCTTCAGCTGTGAAAGGGGGGGCAGGAACTGTGAAAGGGGGAGAAACAGAGCTGTGAACGGGAGGGGGGGACCAAATTCTGAATGGGGGGGGGCACAGACCTGTCATGGGGGGGGGGAAATCAACAATGTGAAGGGGGGGACGGAGCTGTGAAGGGGGGGAGGCCCCAGCTGTGAACGTGGGGGAGGCCTCAGCTGTGAACGTGGGGGAGACCCCAGCTTTGAACGCGGGAGGGCCGCGTTCATGTGCAGGGGGGGGGCACAGATTGCTGGCAACGGGGGCGAAAGGGGAAGGGGAGGGAAAAGGGGAAAGAAAGAGGGCAATGGAGAGAGAGGGAGAGCGGAGATAGGGGGTGAGCGGAGAGAGAGGGGGAGCGGGAAAATTCTATCCCGGGCAACGCCGGGTATATCAGCTAGTGTGTGTGTGTGTGTGTGTATACTCCATGTAACATTGGTTTTTCAGACAAAAGGTGACACATTGTGTGCTCATATTCATGTCATTTCCCAGAATCCCTTGCTGCAGTGGAAGAACTGTATGCTGGGGATAATGGTGAAAGTCAGGGTTGCAGACATGTCTAAGACATGTTAATGTGCTCACAAGTGATCTTTTTATTTTCTATATGTATGTATATATCTGTGTGTGTGTGTGTGTGTGTATATATATATATATGTATATATATGTGTATATTTATATGTATGTCTATATTTATATGTGTGTATATATATATATATATATATATATATACAGTATATGTATATAAACAAAGATAACAGTTTGCGCTAACTAGACATCCAATATCAGGATAAAGTGGTATCTATAATTCTATATCTATATCTATCTATAGATAGATATAGAAGCACCCTTATTATCATACAGACTACCCCATAATCTCAAGAATACTATGGTGAGGAGTAAAGTATTCAGCAGTACAACTGAATGCGGGACAAAACCATGCCAGGACGCAAGATGCAAAACCTGCGCAATGCTCTACACAGCGGACACAATACAAATACCACACAGGAATCGGGAATACAAAATCAGAGGAAAGTTCACCTGTTCTTCCAGCAATGTCGTGTACCTCATCATGTGCATGAAATGCCCAGGGGGCTGCTACTACATAGGTGAGACAGGGCAGGGACTAAACAAGAGAATGAACCTGCATCGTCACAGCATCACACGCGGTACAAGAGACAGTCCTGTTGGCGAACATTTCTCTGACTCTGGCCATAAGATGAACGATCTGAGGGTTGCCATACTCAAAGGTAATCTTAAAACCCCGAAAGAGAGACGGTTGCATGAATATAAATTTATGCAACAGTTCGGGACACTTAGCAGTGGCCTAAGCAGAGATCGAAATTTTATGAGTCATTACTGACACTAGTGAACTCTCGTCCCATGAGCGCTAAAGGCCATGTCTGTACATACTGTGCTATATGTATGCACACACAGCTGTCTCTCACACATACTAATACTCCTTGATTTTCCATCCCTATACACCAATAGGGACCACTAAGGATCCACACACACTTTTAGTTGTGCTACAAACTCTCACATTTCCACACCCACCCACACCATTTATATCCACTCCCACTCCACACACACCTTGTGTAAAGCACTGTATATACTGTGGGCTCTCCATTCATTTTTATTCACACTGATACACATACACACTCTTTCTTCACTTGCTTTCAGTAACCTTTTGACACCTCTAGCCATAAAACACATCCACACCGGGGGAAGGAAAAGCACAGATAACATTCCAATAGACACTGTTTTTAAGTATACCTTTTGCTTATTCATTGTAACATCGCCGGAAGAAGAGATCAGTGTATCTCGAAAGCTCGCAAAAATAAAAGCATTTCGTTAGCCACAGAACGGTATCATCTATTTATTTTTTTATTTTATATATATATATATATATATATATATATATATATATATATAGAGAGAGAGAGAGAGAGAGAGAGAGAGAGAGAGAGAGAGAGAGAGAGAGAGAGAGAGAGAGAGAGAGAGAGAGAGAGAGAGAGAGAGAGAGAGAGAGAGACCCAATAAATAAAGATACATATAGTATGAGGAGGCAATGTACATGTTAGAACATAAGAGTGTCTACTCAGTTAGTAGATATAAAAGAAACATCACATATATCAGCAATAATAGAAATGTCCAAAAAGGATATAACTTGACTTCGGCAAAACCGCAGCTTCTTAGAGGATAACCTGCATCCACATGAATCTATTGAAAAAGAAGAAAAAGAGAAGCGTGTGCCACATAGTATAAGTCTGTAAAACATTCATTGCCAAAATGTACATAATGAGGTAGCTCACTCACAAAAGGAGCTTGATCATGCGCATTTAGAGAGAAGTATCTCTGATAGATCGTACTCATCTGCAGGGGATCCACACCGAATTCTCAGACCTCCAAGTTGTTTGTAGTGGAGCAGGATCCAGGAATCCAATGCGGCCTGTATTCCATTGTTCGGCTGGGCTACTATGTAGCAAAGAAAAAAAAAGGGGGGGGGGAGGACCCCCAAGTTGATGCTACCAATACTGCGGTGTCCACATTTGAAATAAATAAATATAATATCAAAAACCGGTGTGCATAAGTAAGAAACTGGTGGTCCGTGTGCGTCAGCCAAGTGTGTGTGAAGCTGGTACAACCACCACCTCACCTGGACTCCGTCGGGGTAGCCCTCAAGCTGGCTCGCAAGTTCTTACCCCGGCAAACGCGTCAGAGTTTTTTTAGTATGTGTGTTTGTCCATTTGGCTTATATGCCCAACAAATAGTTATTTTTTTGCCTCCAGCCCTTTGCCTTTTTGCAGTGCTCTACTTTCCATCTCTTTTTACTTTTCATCACTTCATCGGTATTGAAGCACGCCTGTCCGGTTCATGCACACTCACAGGAGCAGTTCCATCGTGAGGATGTCCTCCACAGCTGCTTAGTGGACCCGGTGTAGCCAGTGTGAGGATGGGGCTCCATCCACACACGTGGACACCGCGAGAGGAAGACATCTGACGGAGACGACCATCGTGGTGGTGTGGATCGTCTGCCGGTCTCCCATCAGCCGCCACCCCCTGTACGGAACCTAACAGCAACAACGCGGGAGGATTCGCAGGCACCCGGTGAAGGAGCAGGGGGCTCTGTCTACACAGGTCTCTGCCATCACCAGCTGGCATCGCATCCCGGGTTGCCATCCCCGCAGTTAGAGGAAGGAGGGGCAGCTCCTTCTGGATCCCGTTCATTTGGGGGTAAGCACTAGGCTTATATGCCCAATAAATAGTTATCTTTTTGCCTCCAGCCCTTTGCCTTTTGCAGTGCTCTACTTTCCATCTCTTTTTACTTTATGTAGCAATGAAGAAGCAGCAATGTCCCCATACACAGACCTATTATTGGGAATTACATAAATAGAAATAACACTTGTGAGTACATTTGCATGTCTCAGACAGGTCTGCAACCCTGTCTTTCTTTCTCCATTATTGCTTACCAAAGAATGCGTCCACTACAGCCAGGGATTCTGGGTAATGACATGCAAATGAGCACTCAGTGTGTCACTCTTTACTTCTTATCCATTTTAGCATGGGGGCCTATAAACTTATGGCTGCCGTATTAGGCTGTGCTTATAGTGATGGCGGCAGCGACGTCGTGTCAAAACAAATGCATTGCTGCCGTCGCGTGCGCTTATAGTAAGGCTAGGTCGCGATCGCTGGAAGTCATCTCAATTTGATTTTTCCAGCGACCGTAGCCTTATAAGCACTATAAGCGTAGCCTTAGGCCACGCCTACGTCGCTGTCGCCATTGTATTTCCCCTTTGCGGTGGCGTCGTGTGCGACCAGGCTCCTCATTGGTTATGGGGCTGTCGAATGAGGCGACAGCCCCAGAAATATCAAATAATTACGGCTACGAAAAATCGCGTCGCTTTGTCGCCGTCACGCTTACTATAAGCGCACGCAGCGGCGACAATGCATTTGTTTTCAATTGTAAAAATGGCGTTGCGTCACCGGCACTATAAGCGCGGCCTTACTCAGTGAGGGGAGATAAATACTTGTTACCATGAGGAGTTTTCTCAAGTCTTATTGCAGCTAATTAGACCTGATTAATTGACATAGGTGAACTAAAAACAAAAGGAAAGCGCGTGTGTATGTGTAATATATGCTTTGAAAGGATGCAAATATAAATATCCTCCTTCTGTTCCTTATCAGTTTAATGAGCCTTTTTTCCTGTGGAATTCATCACAGACTTTCTTTGTACTCATCGTTGGGGACTGTTTGATTCCAAATTTGATTGATTTGATCTATTTGTGCGTGTACAAGTTTTATTATTATTCCTTTTCACTTTCTGTCACTTATTATTATCATTATTCTTTGCCTTTATTTTTCATTTTTTTTTATACATGATTGAAGCAGGGGGTCTGCGGAGCTGGCCCCCATTAATTTCAGCTCTGGTGACCCCCTCCTTCATCAGATACAGACTTCCTTTCTGCATGGCGTGCTACAGCTCGGCTACCAGGGTTCACATAATGGCCGCTTTTCAAAGCTCCTGGGCCCGGCGGGCCAATAGGAAGCCGTGACGTCATCCAGTGCGGCTTCCTATTGGCAGGACCTCTAAACTTGCAGAAGATACCGGCGGCACCCCCTTCAGAGGTAAGTATCTCTGGAAGCATGGATCCCTGGAGCTGAAATTAACGGTGTTCAGCTCCAGAGACCCCCTACTTCAACAATATGTATAAAAAAAATTAATCCGTTGGAAAAAAAACAAAACGCTTGGATTGCTTCTCTTAATCAGCGAATAAAATTATCACTTGTGAGCACATTCACATCTCAGACCGAACCGGTGGTCGTCAACCCTGCTTTTCACCTGCAGCGAGGGTTTCTGGGAAATGAGTTGCAAATGAGCACACAGTGTCTGTCACCTTATACTTCATGTCCTCTAAATCACAATTTCTCATGCATTTCTTTTTGCTTTTAGTACATACATAGATAGATACGTAGATATACACAAATGTAATTATTTATTATTCAGTTACCGTTGAAATTGGGGATTCCTGTTGTCTTTGAGCACCAATAACCTAATTATATCTAAAAAAAATAAATGTCTTGGAGTGGTGTTGTCTGAATTAGACGTGTGTATATATATTATATATATTTTAACTGGATTGAAAACCACACAGACCTGACACAATCCTTCCTTACCATATGTAGAGCGGTGTTGAGCCATCTGTGAGCCACTCTGATCGACTTGATTAGAATTAGAAACACAGAAGAGATAGGCGCATATCACCCAGGCAGCCTTTTTCTTTCTTCTTTTCAGGGGGTTTCAGAGGAAATCCATTTAGAGTAAACACGCATTTGTAAAGGATGCAGTAAATGAGGTAATTTGGCACCCTCTGTACCTTCCCCCCCAGGCGCCCCTGCTGAATGGGGACCAGTGGCTTTTCACTGCTGTGAAGGCTGCTGCAGGGCCAGCTCATTAGCAGAACACAGGAAGTCATTCTGTTATCTCCACACATCAAAGGGTCAGGGAGTTGGCTGCACAGGAAGGTCATTAGGGCACACCAAAAAAAAGTTTTGTTCTCTTGTGGCAGATGCCTTCATTGAGCCCTGGCCTCCACCCAGTCACGTCAAGGCAATGGAAGGACGAGATTCAGAGAATACTGTGAGCTGTGCCTAGGGTTGTCAGGTGGCTGCTCCAAAAAAAAAATACCGGACACAATGGTGAAAAATGCGGCACGCTCAAAATGTCGGTGAGGAGGTACAGTATATTATTTATAAATTCTCAGACCGTTACGTCATTTTTTCGAAACTTCACTCCACGGATCCACCAATTTACACTATTTCATATTCAATTTCGTAAAAAAATTCAGGGAGCCGTTTGGGGATTGAGCGCCCTCTCAGCATTTGTTACAAAATAGAATATGAAATAGTGCAAATTGATTAAAAATGACATAACGGTCTCATGATTTATAAATAGCATACCTGGAGTCATACATGGCGAGCTATACGGATCTTAATACTTCTCTCCCACTACTTCCAAGATTGTTGCAACACCCCTCATCCTCCCTCTCACCCCCTCATCCTCCCAATCTACCTCCTCCTCCTCTCACACCACCACCCCTCCTCACCTTCACCCCCCCCTCCTCCTTCCTCACCTTCACCCCCCATCCTTCTTCCTCACCTTCACCCCCCTCCTCCTCCTTCCTCACCTTCACCCCCCATCCTTCCCCTCCTTCACCCCCCTCCTCCTTCCTCACCTTCACCCCCCCCATCATCCTCCTTCCTCACCTTCACCCCCTCCTCACCTTCACCCTCATCCTCCTTCCTCACCTTCACCCCCCTCCTACTTCCTCACCTTCACGCCCCCCTCGTCCTCCTTCCTCACCTTCACGCCCCCCTCATCCTCCTTCCTCATCCTCTCCCCCTCCTTGTATCTTACCTGTGGAGGTCCTCCTGGCAGACAGGGACACAGTGGAGCTCTTCTCTCCTCTCCCAGATGCAAAGCTGGAAGGAAACAACATTTCCCAGCATGCAAATGGGGGAGCTGTGCATGCTCCTTACTGATGTTAAGCCCTCTCATTGGTCAGTCTTCTCCTTGGCTGGGAGGGGGGGGGGTGTGTGACACCACCCATTGCCGTGGTTACCAGAAGCTGCAGCCTGCTTCTGAATCGGAGGTAAGAGCCCCTGCACCCGGCCATCCTTCACACTCCCGCTGCCTGCACATCCAGAGTGGGGAAAATACCGGATGCGTACATGTCCGGTATTACCTCTCATTTTTTACATCGGCAAAATACCGGTCTGTCCGGTTCAAAACCGGACACCTGGCAACCCTAGTTGCGCCCGGCTTTCTGGCTCTGCAAGACAAAAGCATCAGAAAAGGCCACCGGTTGAAACCTGTTGCAAACCTTTTCAGATGACTCCGGGAGGCCTCCGTACGGGGGCTGCGTGTCCATCTCGCAAGCAGGTCGGTTTGCTGCTAGATTGATATTATAGCTACAGGCCTACAGCCACCAAATGTCCCAGCTAAACTAAGATAGGGAAAGGATAACTAGTGTAGGCCTCTAAAATGCTAGTTTAACACGCCAAAACAATGTCCCTTTCAGAGCTGCTCCATACTCCTGTGTATTGCTAGCTCACCTGAACCTGTTTGTTAGGCTTCCCATTTATCTGGTGGCTTTGGCCCATTTTCTGGCAATGTGTTACAGGACACCTCTGCCAGTGAAAGATTTTTTTTTTCATTGAAGCAGAAGGATGAAAAATCGTTCCCATTTTAGATTTATTTTTTATTTTATTTGGTACTTTTTCAAAAATTTTGGTCCGGGACCCTTACTCCCTGTATTTGGTTTGTAACAGGCATTCCTGTGTGTGCACAAACTATTATTCAATACATAAACGTCACAGTCCTACGCTGGACCTTCGTCTGCGTATTCAAATAGACCCAAAGCACATTGATGTGATTATTCTCTTGTGGGTTACCTGTATGAAACACTAACACTTCTATTATCTATTCCAGTGGTTTTCAACCATTTTTTGGTTAAGGAACCCTATAATTATATAGTAAATTTCTGCAAACCCTATAATTATATTGTAAAATTCTGCAAAACCCTATAATTATGTAGCCCTGTGTAATTTTGGGGTTACATGCCTCTCTCATTCTGGCAGTAATCCCTGTTAAGAGGGCAGGTTTGCCAGAAGTTATCATGGAGGTTTGCCCTCAACCCCCTGTGATGTGTAGTGTGAAGCAAAGGAAGTGACAGAATGCTCTGTGTCCACTGACAGTGACACAGGGGTGGGTCTTTCTGGAGCTATATAGTGCGCATCACTTCCTAAAGTTAGTGTGTTCTGTCAGGTTCAAGTTGGAGCTTAGTTTGTGCAGTTCAAGTGTCAGTTGCAGAGTGTGACAATCTGACCCCACACTGTGCCAGGGCTCTGGCACAGCTTGTGGCCCTCCCTTAGGGGAGAGTTGGCAGAGATATCCCTGTCTCTATTACAGAGTCAGGAGGGAACTTCCTTGAGGTGGGCAACTATGCTGATGTGCGGCTAAATACCGGCCGCTATGATGGGCTAATAAAGATGCCCTTGATTCAAAGAACCTTCTTGCCTGAGACTGGAGTTAATCAGGGAGAAGTTGCACCAGGGGTTCTCTTCCAGAGACTCCTCCCTGCTATCGTGGGGATCTGGAAGAGATGGAGGCGCTGTACCAACTGTGAGTAGAACTCAGCACTACCTCACGAGCCAGTCCTGGTGACATCCCCAATACCATCAAGCGAGAGACTCAGGAATCCTGTGAGCCAGCAGGTGCACCACACAACATGACATGTAACGGGGGGCAGTTTTCTCACATAGGGGTCAGGATCAGAAGGGCCCAGGGAAACACCGTTACAATTATATTGTAAAATTATGCAGACCCCCAACCCTCTCTTAGGCTACGGCCCCAGTCTTCACTGTAGAACGCGCGCCCGGCGGGGTGGTGGCACGTGCACATGTGGAAACCGCGACCTCTGAATGAGTCTTTGCGACGGAACGTGCGTCGAGGGGGCGTGGCTAAAAAGTAACTTCCTCTTCCACAGCAGCAAGCTGAAGAATCTGTGCTCTGATTGGCTGCTATTTCCTTCGCTCTGATTGGCTTGGGAAGTCTGCCATAGGATTGGTTCTGTAGTAGTAGGTAGTGGACCCGCCACATTGTGGGGCGGTACTTGTTCCTGCAGTGCACGCTATAGCGTGCGCTGCATAACGTACTGGGGACCTAGCCTAATAGTGTGTCTGAGATCAGAGACATTGTAAGGAACCCCGACCCTCTCTAATAGCGCGCCAGAGATCGGAGACATTGTAAATTCTTATGTATTTTGTACAATTTTCAAATGACCTCAAAATTGCAGGGACTTTGTAGGGATGCCCAGGGAACCCCTGTTAAAAAAACATTGATCTATTCCTTAGACACCAAGCCATAAAATACCGGGTCACGCGGATAGATTGTTGCAAAGTAATGCATTGCTGTCTCTGTAAGTCTCCCAACATACCCATTAGATTGTAAGCTCTTTGGGGCAAGGATTTTCTTTCCTATAGTCTGATCTTATTTGTTGCACTTATTGTATTCTAATTCCCTGTATTGTACTAACTCTTTAATAAAACGCTGCGGGCGCTATATAAATAAAGATATACATACAGGTCCCCTCTGGCACTGTTGGGTTTGCACACATCTATGTGAGACTGCACCTGATGTGCTGCGATAAGAAGGAGGTCAGATAATCCTTTTATACGGCATTGTAAATGGTTTCTCTGCCACTTCTTTCAAACCCTCAGTTCCCTGCAGCAATAAGCTGAGCTTTGTTGGAACAATCAGATCTCAAGATACATTTCGGGGGAAGGGAGGACCCAAAGGTCTGAAGCTCTAAGAATAGAAAAACAAAATGCTTCGTTAGGGAACATGCCATGCCTTCAACTGCGGGTGCAAAAAAAGGTAAAGGAAAGGATCACTGTAGACAGTGTTGTTTTCAGAGTATTTTTGTGTGTGTGTGTGTGTGTGTGTGTGTGTGTGTGTGTGTATGTATCGCTGCTTCCACCCTCCCTCCCCCCACCCTCTGGGAGATCTTGCTACAGGTGTCATGGTGCTTTTACCTGTGAGGGTTCAGGAGAGATGAGCGTCCGTGATCGTAAGGGGAAACAGGGCAGGCTTTTGGTGATCCTTAAGACTCTTCTCATGGTGTCAGCGCCTCCAGTCATAGCGGGCTCCAGGTGTACTGGAGACATTCCCCACCATGACAGTCTTCTAGCATACCTCTACCCAATAGACTGTAACTTAGGCGGAGGTATATAAAACAGGATCCTTTGTTTGTAGCAGCCACTGCAGTAGTTATTACAGCGTATACATAGGGTTTTAGGATAGGTCCCAGATCTCTGGATGGTACTGACCTTCTTGCAGTCTTGAGGCCTTGTCCTCTGTTCAGATCTTGGGCTGCAGTCAGCCCCAGGAGGGAGAGAGTTGAACTGCATGTCTCTACCCCAGGAGTGGGAGAGCTGGACTGACTATAATTTAGAACACTTCCTCCCTAAGGCACAGAGGGGGAGGGCACAAGGTCTGCACCATGATTGGCTACACACAGACCCAGTTCACCTCCACCCTAGTCACTCAGAGAGGCGGCATGAGGGAGGGATGGTCCCCACAGGATAGCCTGCCACTGCCTGTAGCTACTAGGACTTACATGACAGGAGGCAGAAAGTATAATATATTCTGGACCAGTCGGACCCACCCAATCTCACATTGGCCCCTGTGGTCTAACCAATCCCCATTGCATGGATGTGTCTGGTGGTGCACCTGCTGGCTACAGGACTCCTCTGAGTCTCCCGCATGATGTTGTTATGGGGATATCAGCAAGACAGGCGCTGAGGTAGTGTGCTGTGAGTCCTACCTATATCCAGTGCAGCGCCTCCACCTCATCAGGATCTCAGCGTCCGCAGGGAGATGGGTCTGATGAGGACCTCCTCTGTGGTGCCTCCTCCTGTGCAATGACTCCACACATACACAGCAAGGGTCTGTTGAACTTGGGCATCTTTATTCTCAGCATAGGCAGACTGCCCCTCATAGCGGTCGTACTCAGCCGCTTTGCTGCACTCCATTTGGAAGGTTCCTTCTCCTCTAATAGAATTGCTCTCCACCTCTCCCCTTAGGGAGATTCACCAGCTTGTCTCTCTCTGCTTGAGCTGCACAGACTCACAGCTATTGCATCAGACACTGCAACATTGTTGCAGACCTCCACATGACTCTCCTGAACAGAGTCAGAACACCAACAGAACTGAACTACTAACTTTAGGCAGTGCTGTGTCTTATATCACCTCCAGAAACAGACACCCTCTGTGTCACTAATCGTGGACACAAAGCATGTTGTCACTTCCTTTGGGACATATGACACCTCACCATGGTTTGAGGGCAAACCTCCATGATTGTTGCTGGCAATCCTGCATACTTACCAGGTTTACTGCCAGCATGAGAAAGAGATATGTACACCAATTTTACACATGGCTACATTTACATACACACATACACACATACATATACACAGTGCTCGACAGATCCACTTGCCCGCTCGCAGCGAGTGGATTAAGTGAGCTGGCGATGCGGCGGCAGGACTGACTGGAGCAGAAGAAGAAGCTGGCGTCGGGAGAAGTGGCTCATCATGTCAGCAGGGCAGCAGAGGCGTTAGATGGTGAAAGGCGGGCGGCAGCCGCAGCAGGAGAGTATTCACAGTCATGGGAGCAGCAGGAGAAAAGCCGGTTTGGAGTGCTCCGCTGTGGTCCGACCCAGAAGTCTTCAGTAATACTTTTTGGGCGGTTGGAGGAGACTAGTGCCTTTTTTGGGGGGGAGGGGCGGAGGGCGAGTGGCATTTTTTTATCATTTGTCGAGCCCTGTATATATAGATGTACTTTTTATATATCTGCTTTACGTCAATCTTATGGTACTGAGCTGTGCAAATTAAGTCTTTGAATATTGAATGTAATGGTTAGACTACTACATAAGAGTCCTTGTGTGTATGCCAACGGGGCCACGTGCTTTTTTTACTTGAATTTTTCAAGCCATCTATGTGCTTCTTCCTCAGTTAACCAATAATTTCTTAATATTTACAGTTGTGTGAAAATGAAAGTACACCCTCTTTGAATTCCATGGTTTTACATATCAGGACATAATAACAATCATCTGTTCCTTAGCAGGTCTTAAAATTAGGTAAATACAACCTCAGATGAACAACAACAAATGACATATTACACTGTGTCATGATTTAACAAAAATAAAACCAAAATGGGGAAGCTATGTGTGAAAAACGAAGTACAGCCTTGCTGCTTCCATAGGAATTAAGATGCTAAGTAGCAGACAGGTGCTGCTAATCAAATGCCCTTGATTAATTGATCATCAGCAAGTGTGACCAGCTCTATAAAAACCGACGTTTTAGCAGTTTGCTGGTCTGGAGCATTCAGGTGTGTGTTAACACAATGCCAAGGAAGAAAGACATCGGCAATGATCTCAGAGAAGCAATTGTTGCTGCCCATCAATCTGGGAAGGGTTATAAGGCCATTTCCAAACAATTTAAAGTCCATCATTCTACAGTGAGAAAGATTATTCAGAAGTGGAAAACATTCAAGACAGTTGCCAATCTTCCCAGGAGTGGACGTCCCAGCAAATTCACCCCAAGGTCAGACTGTGCAATGCTCAGTTAGTGAGAGAATAGAAACAAGTTCTAAGTGACGGTGCTCAGTGTCCACAGGAACCATGTATTCCAATATAGTCTTGAGTCATGAGTATAGGTGTGTATAGGAAAAGCTCTGAATTAAGCCAAGTGAGACTGATGGACCCGGTGTATCTGCATCTCATATGAGGAGTTAATAGCAATAACTGTCCATATAGTGGAGGTACATAACATAACTCAGTAAGAGAACTCCACTGGACAAACCTCTAGAGTAACACCAGTAGGGGTCAATTCCTTCATAATACATAAATGTAGGAAAAACAGGACTCACATGGGGCAGCTTGTCCTGGTGCGTGCATCACGCCAAACAAAGTAAATATGAACATCCAGAGAAGGGGACGGAGCACAGCTGTGAAAAAATGCAGGGGCTGACACCATTGAAAAGTTAAAATGTTAAATTTTAATGTTGTGGCATGTAGGGAACATGATAACAACTCAGAGTTAGCATGCTAAATGTTAAAGTTCATGACAGTACAATTAGAAAAAGACTGAACAAGTATGGTTTGTTTGGAAGGGTTGCCAGGAGAAAGCCTCTTCTCTCTAAAAAGAACATGGCAGCACGGCTTAGGTTTGCAAAGTTGCATCTGAACAAACCACAAGACTTCTGGAACCATGTCCTTTGGACAGACGAGACCAAAGTGGAGATGTTTGGCCATAATGCACAGCGCCATGTTTGGCCATAATGCACAGCGCCACGTTTGGCGAAAACCAAACACAGCATATCCGCACAAACACCTCATACCAACTGTCAAGCACGGTGTTGGAGGGGTGATGATTTGGGCTTGTTTTGCAGCCACAGGACCTGGGAACCTTGCAGTCATTGAGTGGACCATGAACTCCTCTGTATACCAAAGTATTCTAGAGTCAAATGTGAGGCCATCTGTCCGACAGCTAAAGCTTGGCCGACATTGGGTCATGCAACAAGACAATGATCCCAAGCACACCAGCAAATCTACAACAGAATGGCTGAAAATGAAAAGAATCAAGGTGTTGCAATGGCCCAGTCAAAGTCCAGACCTCAACCCGATTGAAATGCTGTGGCTAGACCTTTAAGAGAGCTGTGCATAAACAAATGCCCACAAACCTCAATGAGCTGAAGCAACGTTGTAAAGAAGAGTGGGGCAAAATTCCTCAACAACGATGTGAGAGACTGATAAAGTCATACAGAAAACAATTACTGCAAGTTATTGCTGCTAAAGGTGGTTCTACAAGCTATTGAATCATAAGGTATACTTAGTTTTTCACACATGGCTTCTCCATTTTGGCTTTATTTTTGTTAAATAAATCATGACACGGTGTAATATGTCATGTGTTGTTGTTCATCTGAGGTTGTATTTACCTAATTTTAAGACCTGATAAGGAACAGATGATTGTTATTATGTCCTGATATGTAAAACCATAGAATTCAAAGAGGGTGTATTTTCTTTTTCACACAATTGTAGGTTGTGGTTTCCTCCTGTTGCAATATGTTTGCAATAAACCCCTCTCTGGTAAATACAGAGGCAAAGAATTGATTTCATACCTCCACCTTCTCCTTATCTCCAATAATTTGCCTGCCCATCTCACACTGAAAGGGCCCTGTATTTTTTTTTTTCTAAACGTTTGCCGGTTACAGTACTTAAATAACCTTTTATTGTTACATTCCTTTATAAGATGTAACACTTTCAGTGCAAGAGTGGCCCGACTTGCAATGCGATGCCACCCAACGGCAACTCAAAACATACTACCGCCATTAGTCCTTTACGGTCATATGTGGGGCCTGCATCCCTAATCCCTTCACTGCCAGAGGCGCTCCTCTGGCCCCAAAAAACACATATGCCTTAGATTTGCATGTTTCATTACAAAGGGCTCCTCAATATGCCAGATCCTGCTGCTTTCAGCCCTGGTATAAGAGCATCTTTTTAAGGCCCCAGTGTGTCGCTTCCAGTTGAAGTGATCCCTTTTCACAGGCGCACTAAGCTCCGCTATTAGCGCATTGCACAGTCTGTGGCCAGATCTTGTACAACCCAATCAGTCTTATTTGTAACCTTCCAAGCATTGTCGGATCTGTGAGAGGGGTAAAAGGGAAGGAATTCTACCAGCCTGAATGGGAGGGGGGGGAAGGAGCTGCAAGCTGCACGCTTGACATTTTCCACTTAGCAACCAAAATCGGACCTGCAATTTTGCTGTGAAAACTCCATGCAACATTCCTCCCATTCCCTTCCTGTTAGGCCGAGTTCAGGGTGGCTGCTACACGACGTGCACGCGCTTGCACATCCGTCGCAAGTTCGGGTTGTTCGGTGGGAGTGTTCAAACCGAAAACTCCACCGGCGGCAAAGTACAGCGTTGACACTGCTACACTTTGCCGCTACAACCCGAAATGATATTTGGGGCGGCAGTCGCGCCATGTTACACGTTCGCCCCGCCCCCCGCCACGCCCCGACCCAACTCCTGCAGCCTGGGCACAGATCGCCGGGCTGCAGGAGCATGCGGGGGAGGCGCATACGGACGCAAGCGTCCGTAGCAGCCACCCTGAACTCGGCCTTAGACATGGACAGAATAACAGAGTTTCCCATTTTGTGTGTGTGTGTGTGTGTGTGTGTGTGTGTGTGTGTGTGTGTGTGTGTGTGTGTGTGTGTGTGTGTGTGTGTGTGTGTGTGTGTGTGTGTGTGTGTGTGTGTGTTTTTATTATTATTATTTATTTTCAAAGAGTAAACCTCACAAGAAGTAAATCGACTAATTATAGGTGAAGAATGTGTTCCACACTGCTCTTTCTTTAGCACTTAATTATTACCTAAGAGACCATATAGAGCCAGAGGCTGTATCATTGATCACACTGCGTGCCTGGCGTTAGGTGGCAGGTATGGTAGATACGTTTTTTTGTTTTACGTTAGACTGGTTCAGAGATCATTTCTCTCCCAAGAAAGAATTCAGCAACAGTTCCAAAGAACAGCAAACACATCAGATTTACATAAAGAAGGGAAAAGTTTTTGATAAAGTATATAGGAAATAATGAAAGGATTCTAAGATATTTGCAAAATAACTTGACAGATGTTGATTTTAATCATGAAAGTAGCCAAAAAGTTTAGTATATGTATATGTGTGTGTGTGTATATGTATGTATGTGTATATATATATATATATATACATACATGCTCCGGTCTCATTGCGTACGTTAATGCGGGGTATGCCTGTATGTATGTGTATATATATATATATATATACACATACATACAGACATACCCCGCATTAATGTACGCAATGGGACCGGAGCATGTATGTAAAGCGAAAATGTACTTAAAGTGAAGCACTACCTTTTCCCCACTTATCGATGCTTGTACTGTACTGCAATCGTCATATATGTGCATAACTGATGTAAATAACGCATTTGTAACAGGCTCTATAGTCTCCCCGCTTGCGCACAGCTTCGGTACAGGTAGGGAGCTGGCATTGCTGTTCAGGACGCGCTGACCGGCGCACGCGCGAATTGCCATTTGCCTATTGAGCGATATGTACTTACTCGTGAGTGTACTTAAAGTGAGTGCCCTTAAACTGGGGTATGCCTATATATGTATGTGTGTATATATATATATATGTGTGTGTGTGTGTATATATATGTGTGTGTGTGTATATATATATATGTGTATGTAGCGGTCATGTAAAATGCCTACAGTCATCTCTCCTGCTGGCAGCAAGGCCTGGTAAGTGTGGGCATGCCAGCAGTAATCATGGAGGTTTTCCCTCACACCCTGGTGGGGTGCCCTGTGTATGGATGGGACTGGTCACATGCTCTGACTCCATGGTTAGTGATGTCAGAGGTGTGTCAGCCTCAGAAGTTACATAAGGCACAGCACTGTGTCTAAAAGTTAGTTGCTGAAAGGTACTAGTTCAAGGCGAGTACAGTTGCTGGAAGTTCTACCTGAAGTCTGAGTTGAGGAAGAAGTTCTGCTAGAGTGTTAGTTATGTTATAGTAACTCCATGGGAGACTGTGTCCAGGGACCTGGCACAGGGCAGTGATTCCTGCGGGAATAGTGAATCCCTGATTTAGGTGACATACCTATCAAAGGGGAGCACGGGCGAGATGATCGGCTAAATATACCCCATTGTGGAGGGCAGCTATGCCCACCGTGACAATAAAGATGGAGCTGATCAGAGAGACCCCTGTGTGTGAGAGTCCAATGATTACACATGAGGTTGCACCACCGAGGAGTTCCTCACCAGGATCATCCCCATGCGGACGCAGGGACCCTGATGAGGTGGAGGCGCTGCACTGGAACTAGGTGAGACTCAGCACACTACCTCAGCTGCCTGTCTGGACGGGTCCTCCCCACACACCATCATGCGGGAGACTCAGGAGTCCTGTAGCCAACAGGTGCACCATCAGACACTACCACACTGTAATGGGGTCCGGTTAGACCACAGGGGCCAATGTGAGATTGGGTGGGTCAGGCCGGGCCAGAAATACCGTTACATTTGGAGGCGAGCTGCTGAGATCAGATCTGTCAACAGGACAGGCTCTAGCTAGGCACACTGGGAAACAGGGAGAGTGTCTGCTGCCACTCTGTGCTGTGTAGGGACGGACCTAGGGGTGGTCAGGGGCTGACGGGATATTGTCAGTTCGCAGGGACAACCTAGGGGCCTGAAAGGAGTGAGGGGTTTGGAGCGGGGCTGTAGCTGACCGAGTCACCTTGAGGCAGTGCTAGTTGGTAGGATGCCAGAAGGGATAGCCTGTTAACTTGGTCAGGAATCCTGGAGAGGGTCTGCGCTAGGCTGACCAAGAGAGGTAGACGCCCCAAGTACTGCATGGTAGAGCCAGAGTACCTAGCCCATTCCAGACACTCACCGTAGGGAGCACAGACTGGGAGGAAGGAGTCACAGCAGACACTGAGAGAGTGAGCCTAGCCTGAGGTAGTGCAACACTGGGTCACACCTAGATAAGGTACACATGTGGTGGTGCATCTGAAGCTAATCTTTATTGTACCGCTGTGGTGGCTGCCCCCGCAGAGTGGAGCGCCATGTACGATAATTGGTACGAGAGTGAGACAACCCAAAGAATGGAGGATCCGCGTGGCGCGGAGAACCCAAAATGGCGACCAGAGGCTGATGGGGAGGGCGGCTGCCAGGAGAAGGCGGGAACTAGCCGCGGGAAAAGACCCCCACCCTTGTGGGGAAATTGGCGCTAAAACGCTAACCGCGCCCACCAGGACTGAGAGAGGTGCGGCCTTAATTAAGGGGCATGATATTCCCCTGTGGGACCCGCCCATAATTGCAACCCCTGGGGGCGGGTTCCAGCTCTGTCAGAGAAGGGAGGAGCCGAAGCAGGGAGTGGCGGATCCAGCAACTTCCACCAGTCAGTTGCGAGGAACCACTGAGAAGGAGAGACCTGTACAGGAAGTGGCTCCTGTACAAAGAATGGCCTGCTCCTCCACTGTGGGCACGATGGTCTCCACCCAGCCCTACTCAGTACCCGGCGGGTTGCTAGTGGTGAGGGTGGCCAATACCGAGACGGTGGTTGGGCTATGCCTACAATGCGGGCTGGCCGGAGGCACGGTCAACACGGCGGCACGTTGCCCTCATTGCGGGACTTTGTACCTGTGGCCTATGCCCACATTTATTCCTATTCAGCCTGCTGACCCCCCGGTGGACTTGACAAGGCGCTCCGCCGAGTCCCCGGGCGCGCTATGGATCAACCGCGCGAGTCCCGGAGACAAGGGACTGGAGCCGGTCAAGTCGGCTGGGTCAGTAGCGATCGAGGCGGCTGAATCAACCCCCACGTTCGGGGAAAAGAGACTGTCACCCCGCCCGGAGACCCCTAAGTCAGGAAAAGGGGATTACTCAGACGAGGACCTCCGTGAGCTGGCGGTGGTAAAAGCGGAGCTGAAAAGGCAGACCGGAAGGACGACACCCCGTGGGGTGAGTGGCAGGACGTCCCCCGCAGATCGGCGACCCGACCGACGGAGTCCCGCCATCCCAGGACCTGGCGGAGACGGGAGAGAGACGCCTACACCCCTGCGGACGGGTAAGCCAAGCAGCCCTATTACTTACCTGGTTACAGCGGACGGCGAAGCGCTGGAGGGGCCGCGCCAGGCCCAAAGCGCACGTGGAGGGACGGCATCACTTCCGGCAACGACGGCGGAGCAACCGGAAGTCGTCATAGAGGAAGAGATCCCGCATGGGGGTCCCACGCAAGATGGTGACGTTTCCGGTTCCGGGGAGGACGTCACTTCCGGTGGCGACGACGGAACCCATGAAGAAAAAGCAGCGACGCTTCGGCGATCGGGGGAAGGTCCCCGATCACTTACAAGGCCCAGAAATTGGAGAGACGATCTCAGGACTGAGGAGGGTGAGACATCATCCTTGGACCAGTCTACGGACAGCCAGGAGCGGGTCGTAACCCCGTGGGGTCCCGTTCCGTGCCCCTATGCCCAAACCCCCGCCATAGTTAACACCCCTACCCCCATTCCACGGTCACCGGGTTCACCGCCTAGCCTGGAGTACGTGGACAATTCACAAGGGAGAGAGGGAAGACGGACTGGGGAAAGGCAGCGCAGTGGCGCTACGGAGGGCGATTCAAGGGGAGGGGGAGAATTGAGAGTGGCAACTACAGCACCCCAACCCGTAGTAAAGGCCTCGGGGTCGTCTAGGTGGTCTGTACCGCGATCTGAGCGGTCATCAGGGGTATTTTCCATGGACGATGATAGGGAGTCAGGGAGGTTAAACAGATTCCGGGAGAACTGTTGGTGGGCCCCATTATTTGAAGGGTACTCGGCCTGGATGGACCGCACTCGGTTCCTCATCCGACGAGAGGATGTAGTGGACTACTGGTGGGCGGTGGGAGAGTTTACCCCAGAACAGAGGGACAGAGAGCTGCAGGAGCGATGGCTGCAGATTGAGAATAGGGAAATAGAGCCTATTATATATATATATATAGTGTGTGTAATATATATATATATATATATATATATATATATATATATATATATATATATATATGTCTTATTGTAATGGCATCTTAACAATAAAAAGGGGATGCCTTGGCGTCGTTACAGGCTTACAAATACTTTGGCCAAAGAATTTTTACTAAATGACCCTTACTTATGAGAAGAGAGACGGATTAGTATTTTACTATATAATTTGTCATATTGGATGTAGCATGGGGACTTTTTGTCTTTTGTTATAGACATGAGGTCACAATCCCAGTAGCACTTGTTTTGACACACACACACACACATATATATATGGTGTGGTGGGTTTGGGCTATGAGCTTGCAGGGGTTGTGTGTGTTGGCATCTTTACAATGGCTTTCAAATCACTGGCTCCAGATCAGGGGTGTAGTCTAAAGTAAAGAGTAATACTCCTCTCTTTGCATGTAAATGCCTATTGCTAATGATTGGTAGCTGGAATGTGTTTGTTTTGGCAATATGCTGGGGAATGGCCCCTTCTGGCTGGGCTGCAGTACAACACATCTGGCATCTGATGACCAGCAGTCATTCTCTTTTGTGACAGTAAGTGTTTAATTCCCAACCTTCTGTATATGCCAAGCAGCGTTGGGTTTCAGTCCCAGCCTTACTCTATGCTACACATCATCGGGTAACTGGTCTGTGGCCATGTGTTTGGCTGTTCAGAGCATTACTGTTGAATCTCAGGATTTCACTGTTGCAGATATATGCCAAGTCACAGGTACATTAACATTTCCAGATGTTTTCCTATTTTGGAAAAATATGGGTGCCATTTTGTTAGGGTGAGGTTCTTAAGCCCACAATGTTGGCCATTTTTAATGATCCCTATTCTACAACGTTGGAATTGCTGCAGAATGTAATCCTCAATCCAGCATGTGCACAGAAGAAAAGCAGTTTGTGTTCTTCATTGCACAGCATTTATTGTTCTGCTCCAATTGGCTGTGTTATGGTGGAAAGCATAAGGACATCACAGGTGCAACAAAGTAGTGATGATCCGGTAAATGCCCTGAAAGTGGAGTGATTGAGCGCAGGATACGGGGCAGTATAACCCTGGCAGGATTACAACAAGAGGAGCTCAGGCACAGTACTGTATGTTGGATTGTGACTTCCCTGGAACGCATATGCTTTCCAACGATCTTGCTGCATAGGTACAGTCCTTAAAATCATTGCAAGGGATGGTTTTGTGGACTAAACATTTTTTTTGTCTGGTCTGAAAGAAAATTGGAGAGCAAAAATGAACCTCAGCAAGAGTAGTTGATTTCAAATAAAATTATGATTGACAAACTACATCTGATTGGACTGCAAATGTCTATAACCCAGTGTCCCATAAATGGAAAAAATATATATATATATATATACACACACGCCGTCAAATAAGCGCGTACTTGCCTACACCTTTGAAATGCTTTGCACTTTTGCTATAATGGAACACTAAGGATTTGTGACATGGATAAAAATATACACGTTGGTCACTTCAGGGTTTTATGTAAAGGGGCTTGTGAAAACACTGACCTACGTGCTGTTTCTGTTGTGTGTGACATTAGGTGAGATATGTAGCGTGTTACAGAATACACCTTTTAATCATGGACATGGTGTCTTGTTTCATTTTGCAGCTGAGCATAGAACAGGCTCAAGCGCTGGCGGAGCAAGTTGAGATGAAAGCCAAAGTGGTGCAGTCCGAGATCAAAGCGGTCACATCAAGGCACAAAAAGGCACTTGAGGAGCGGGAGTGTGAGCTGCTCTGGAAGGTTAGTATCTTGTGTCAGTGTCAACATATAAAAATATGGCACTCTGCCTGTAACAGTTCTGTACCAAAGTTCACCGTAGGCAATGAAAACATTCATTTGGAAAATCATTGTTGTTTTTCATATATATATATATATGCTGGGTGATAATGGGGAAAGGTGGGGTTGCAGACCTGCCTAAGACATGCAGATGAGCATACAGCTATATTTGCATATTTGCTTTCCTGTGGAGGGTTTTTGTCACTTTTTTTACTCACCATAACTTAACTCAGTATTATGGTTTGGCCTATCCCATAAGCCTCTCTTGCATCCCAGTAAAATCAACCCCACACTGATGAGACCCATCAAGGTCGAAACAGCTGTCTGTGGGTGGTTTTCTGGGTATGCACCTTAACCCTGGCTGTGCTCAAAGCTGTGACCATGCAGCAAGCTTAAGCCTATAGGGAACCATGTTAAAAATGGTTATTGAGGCAAAAAGTGACACTGTGTGCTCATTTGCATGTCATTTCCCAGAATCCCTTGCTGCAGTGGAAGTGCTGTATGCTGGGTGATAATGGGGAAAGGTGGGGTTGCAGACCTGCCTAAGACATGCAGATGAGCATACAGCTATATTTGCATATATATATATATATATATATATATATATATATATATATATATATATATATATATACAGGCATACCCCGCGTTAACGTACGCAATGGGACCGGAGCATGTATGTAAAGCGAAAATGTACTTAAAGTGAAGCACTACCTTTTTCCCACTTATTGATGCATGTACTGCACTGCAATCGTTATATACGTGCTTAACTGATGTAAATAACGCATTTGTAACAGGCTCTATAGTCTCCCCGCTTGAGCACAGCTTCGGTACAGGTATTGCTGTTCAGGACGTGATGACAGGCGCATGCGTGAACTGCCGTTTGCCTATTGGGCGATATGTACTTACTCGCGAGTGTACTTAAAGTGAGTGTCCTTAAAGCGGGGTATGCCTGTATATATAATATCTACAGAAAAAAGTAGAGATCTGCAGCACTCAAAATAATATATAATTATACTGTACAAGTATAGCAGCAATACTTAGCTTCCTATGTGGTGCACACGGAAGAGCCAGGATCATCATCCATCTCACAAGAATATCTATAGAAACAAAGTTCGTAGCACTCGCTCAATGATGGTAAAAAAAAACCTATTTATTCCATCAGTAATCAAAAAGACAAGTGGGTGACGTTTCGGATGATGTAGTCCTTTGTTAAGCTCCTATTGCAGTGTATCTAACTGCCTCTTTATAGCTATAGGTGGAGGACAAATTAGCACCCAAAACACAGCTTCCGGTTCCACAGTGACTCTCCCAAATATTACAAGCTGTTCTTAATTACCTTCCTGTCACTTGGTAACCATCCATCTAACCTGTGTCAGTAAAGTCCGCAATCGGCCCCCACACGGGAATCCTCTGAATTCTATCCTCTGTCGCCCGGCAGTAGCAGGTTCCGCCCTTTACAGCATACTAGGTGATATCCTTAGCAACACCTCTCGGCATGACACACAGCCAGGGGGAAGTTCCAAGCAGGGAGAAGGCTGTCAGATGTTTAAGCAGCATCCCACGGTTGTAGTTCAGCCTCCAAGCGTTCTCATCCAGGAGCGAGTTGTACTAGCAAAGGAGGTATATTTGTTCAGTTACAAACCCTTTGCTATGATCTGTCCACGCTATACTTAGTGATATTATTGATAATGCCGATGTATACAGACACATTGTCAACCTATGTTTTTGTTCCTATTATTCACCAAGAATGTAATAATTTGAAATCATAAAAGGAAAGAGCTAAGGTACACACAATACTTCCAATCTTAGATTGATAAAAAATAGGATCATATAGTTATATATATATATATATATATATATATATATATATATATATATATATATATAGGAAAAAAACCTGGCGCTTACCTTAAGCTTAATATATGAGGTGTGCTTACAATGTGGCAGTAAGTTAAACCACGGCTCTATGACAGATGCTTTGAGCCAGCATGGAGTTCCCCTCTGCTGCAACCCCAGGGAAGGGTTAATCCGGAACCCTTTCAAAAATATAGAGACATACAAGCAATGGGGGAGCGTGGGATTAGAAAAACATTTAAGAATTAAAAACAATAAAATACAATAAAATTATTGTGGTTATAACAATATTGCTGGGGGTTGGTGAAAATATTAAATACACTTACACGGCCATGTGCAAGCGGACACGGTAATGTGGTTTCTTTAAGCAATTCCAGTCACTCCCAACAACAGGTAATGGTGGTATAGAGGGTTTAGAAATAAATATATAAATATATCTGTACTCACACGGCCGTGTGTGAGTCTTTGCAGGAAATTGGTAACTTTGGGGTTAAATTAACCCATCTGCATCTCCCCCCAGTGTAGACTTTTCTTTGTTTGTAACCAACGTGAGATTCTAACTTCAGTCTTGGGCATCAGATGGGGACTCTCCCCAGTGGTGATAGTAGGGGGGGGAGTGGGTGGAGAAAGTGAGGCACGTTGTCAGTGGGGTTTAAAACACATTTATTAGTTTTAAAAGAAATTGGTACAACAAGGCTCACATACATACATAATGGTTGGACCCCTGGCCTCCTCGTGCAGTCCAGGATACAGTTTCAGCAGCCGTTTTCGCCAATCACGCGTCCGTGATGCAGGAGGAAAAAAAAAAAAAAAACTTTTTTCTCCTTGCTGGCAATGGCTGCCTGGTTGATCTGGCTACGGGAGCCACGTTGGGCCAAATTCAGCAGGAACTTTAGAGCTACGCGTTTCGCCGAGTCATATATAGAATTTTATTTTATTTTTTTCCCGTGGTAGGGTACCTATTCGTGGATATAAACCATGTAGTATCTGTCAGTACGTCCTAGTCACAGCATACGAGTTAAAGCTACATTGTTAGCCAGTACATGGGCCTGGGTATTACTCCATTCCAGGTTATAAGTCCTAAAGCCCCTTTCTTGATCATATAGCTAGTTCCCCAAACATTAAATACATAGAGCAGCTACATGGAAGCCCACGTTGTTGTAGTCTATTTGGCTTGTCCGCATCCTCCAAGGAAAGGGCTGAGTTCAGCATAGTCAAATCTCCGACATGCTGGCACAGAGGGAAGACGACGACGACCCAGAGGGAGCACATATCGGGCGACAATACTCTAGAATGCTGAAGACCAAAAAAAGACACATAAACACAGTGTAAGGCGTGAGTAGTAAGTGCCCTCCGACTCTTGCTACTCACCAACCTGCGTAGTTCCAGTGTCTTCAGTTGTAACCTGGAGGTCAAAGTCTGTAACTCCACTGATAAAAACAACAAGAGTAAATTAGTCATGTTGTATTAAACCTCTTGGGTATAACATGCCCAGTTCGTGTATCTAATATGCCTCCCTCTTTAGAAGTCTATGTCCTCCCTGACATGGTTTGGCAACCACCTCAATCAGTTTGAAACGGAGTTGACTTACATTGTGCCCCACCTGTGCGGACAAACGTTGGTCCAGCACCTTGCATCAGATAGTAGACTAATGCAGTAGACTGGTGCATTCCTTGGCTTTACGGGTAGTTTCCCCCACATATGCCAGGCTGGATGGACACTTAATCAAGCACACCACATTTTCTACTTTACAGGAAGAGTAGTCCTTTATCTGGTATTGGTACCCTGTGTGTGGGTTTGTGAAAGTCGGTCCCTTCTGGACATTCCCACATTGTGCACAGGAAAGGCAAGGGAATGTACTCCCTCATTGGCGTACCCCTGAAATGTGCCTTCTCAGTGGACCCCAAGTCAGCTCTCACAAGGGTATCTCTCTTCATGTGTGCCCTCATATAGGCCATTAGTGGGGAGAGTAATTAGAGCTTTTCTAAGGCCGTGCCTATAGTGACGTCGATGGCGACACAACGGGTGACGTCACCCGTCGCCACCGGCGAAAGTTATATTTAGCCGCACGGCGGCGTCGCGTAATTCCGGCTATTTGATTGGTTCAAGGGCCGTCTTTTGCCGGCTACCAGTTTTCGCGACTGTGACGGTCGCACGCGGCGGCGGCAATGCTTTTGTTTGCGGGCGACGTCGCCATCGCCGGCACTATAAGCACGGCCTTAGAGCTGGTCAGAGTCAATCAAGTGCCAGTTTTTCCTGATGATTCTACTTATAGTGTGACTTATAGTGTGACCAGCTGTATCGTATGTTGTAACGAAAGGGATCCGCTTAACGTTTTGGGTTGCAGAAAGACTTCTTTATCTACCATATTCACCCTCTCGAGCTCTGTGTTCAACGCTCTCTCAGGATATCCTCTCTCTCTGATTTTCTCAGTCATTTGTCTCAGCCTCACTGCACTGTTTGGCTTCACTGACTATCTTTTTTACTCTGTAGAGTTGAGGGAAGGGACCGTACTGTATTTGTGGGATGGAAACTGTTGTGGTGCAACATTGTGTTGCTGTCTGTGGTTTTGGTAAATATGTTAGCCTGTAACAGGTCTCCCTTTTTGTAGACCTTAGTATTGTGAAAGCATATATCCGATGTATCGTAATGTTAGTCTCAACAGACCCATTAAGCTTACCCAGAAACTGTAATAGAGATCCAATGTTGTCCGTCTATACCATGAAGATGTCGTCTATATATCTCAACCAGGAGGTGATATACTGTGTGTATAGCACATTGCTGTACATCTATCACTCCTCAAAGTAGTTTCTGTATATACTAGCATAGGATGGAGCAACATTTCACCCTATAGCTGTGCCCCTAACCTGGTTATAGAAATCATCCTCGAATAGGAAGTAATTTTTGTCGAGGACTAACCTTAATAGCACCAAATGTAGATCCTGTTCCTATACCATCAAAACTGAGGATTGATTAAGGTAGGATCCACAAGCCCCCACACCATCCAGATATGTAATCAAGGTGTAGAGGCTATTGACGTCTAAAGTCACCAATAAAGTGTTGGGTGTAAAAGAATGTAGCATCCTTAATTTAAGCAGAAAATCAGTGGTGTCCTGAATGTAGGATTTGCCCGTAGTTATCATTAAATGTAATATCCGGTCCAGAAAGATAGCTATGGGTTCAAAGACAGAATTGGTACCTGGTACAATAGGACGTCCGGTGGATTTTCCAGTCTTCGATGGATCTTGGGGAGAGTATTAAAAACAGGGATAATGGGTTCTTCTTCAGTGAGATATAGTCCAAGTTGTTTAGAGATAATGCCCTGCGTTTCATCTCGCCCCAAGATGTCCTGAATAGTTTTTTTTATCCGTGGTGTAGGGTCAGTGGATAACAACTTATAGTTATTGATCTCAGACAGTTAAGGATATTTTTTCTGCCCTATATTTAACCCTATCCATCACAATGATGGCAGCTCCTTCATCGACTGGCTTGATAAATATGGATTTATTGTCACTTAAACCTTTCAATGCCTTCCGTTCCTCCATGATACAGTTCTGATGTATCCTGGTTTGTTTGTCTCCCTGTCCTCATCCTCTACCTGTGGCATTGCCCTCCCCGACTAGTCAGCCCCCTTTGCCTCCTGGGGGTAGCTTCGATCTAAAAGAGATGTCACTAGAATGGTCAGAGTCTGATGATTTGTAGAAAATCTCCTTAGGGCGATGTTGTTTCTGGAAAGTGGGTGGGCCCTGTTGGAAATCGGTTGTAATGGCTCGGATGCTGGTGGATTTTCTACCCGAGGCCTACGGTCTGGAGGATGATAATTAGCTCTGGACCAGGTACTATGCCCTACGCCAGAAAGAAGGTGAGGAGCTGTCGGCGTTCATTCATCGCATACAGTTAGTATTGTGGCTGCTACTCACCCGCAAACTCGTATGTAAGCAGTTCCTACGGAGTTCGAGCCCAACTCACCCTATAGCCAACATGCTCCTGTGTGGTCTCCTACAAGGGAGTCCACCTACGTTCACGGGACTGTTGAACCCAGTGGAGGGGCACACAACTGACTGCACACGGCCAAGAAAAATAAGGAGACCCGCAAGAAGAAACCAAAGGAACGGCGGTAATAATCTTATCCGGATTGTGACGTCAACCGCGATAACCGATGCTACAACTGTGGACGACAAGGTCATATCTCAAGGGACTGCTCAAAGCCCAAAAGACCCACCACTGGAGCCTCATCCTACACCGTGCAGGCAACGCAATCATTCTCCATGCTATCAGAACCACTGGAGCCTCATCCTACACCGTGCAGGCAACGCAATCATTCTCCATGCTATCAGAGAGCATTCCGGAACACAGCCCTGACGAAGCACCCCACGGACGCCTACAGTCGGGTCGGACCGGCAGCAATCATTAGAATCCTTGTGGAAGGCATCTACTTCTCGGCCTTGCTGGACACCGGGTCACAAGTGACCATTATCTACTAGCCTTTTTATGACCAACACCTTAAACATCTGCCCTTGCTACCGGTGGAGAAGATGAAGCTGTGGGGTTTAGTAAAGATGGTGTGGTGCAAGTTCGGTTAAATATACAGCAACTGAATACCAACAAGACTCATCCCATGGCGGTGGAGGCCCTCATCTGTCCTGATACTTGGGAACATCCAAGCTCCCCAATCTAATTGGGGAACAATGCCGATGTCGTGCATGCCGTGATCCGGGCTTATCTTCATGAGGTGGGCGAATTTCCCCTATCCTCGCTACCGATCCATCCGGTACTCAAAGATGAGTGCTATCGGGTTGCTCCACAAGAAAAGTATGGTGAACTCTTCAGTCAAGAGAAGGGGTTGATCGAGATCCCACCAGGGGCAGGGAGACACAGGAGAGCAGCAACCTGCTATTGGGGCCATGATAAAGCCGACTGGCACTTCTCCCTGGTGTCTACACCTGAAGACGTTGAGCGGGGGTACACGATAGTCCATGAGATAAGAAAATGGAGAGCTTCAATTCCAAAGAGAGTTACAGTGAGCATCCACAACATTTCTCCTTACACTATACCCATTTACGTCGGTAAAATGCTGTGTCGGATATACCCACTCTCGCCCCTAGAGATTATGGTGCATAGGAACGCCGCTACAGTGCGAGATGAGCCTGCTAGGCTGCGGTTTGATTTTGGGGAATCGACCCTGTCAGAAGACTGGAAGAGATGACTAAAAGTGCCAAGCTAGAGAAATGCCGGGGGGTGTTCTCCATTAGCGAGATGGACGTGGGTTGCAGCAAAAAAACGCCCAGCACACGATTTGGCTGAATGACACCACGCCTTTTCGGGAGTGTTCCAGACGCATCGCTTTTAGAGATGTGTAGGACGTAAGAAACGTTCTGAAGGAGATGGGGATAGCAGGCATCGTGACTGAACCTTGTAGCCCCTACGCCTCTCCAATTGTGGTGGTACGCAAGAAAAATGGATCCGTCCGCCTGTGCGTAGACTACCGGACCCTGAGCGGGTATCTTACCCAACAAGTACACTCTGCCACGGATAGATGAGATCCTCAACTCGCTGACAGGAAGCCAGTGGTTCACCGTGCTGGACCTGAGATCTGGGTACTACCAGTCTGTCCCCTGGTTTTCTATCAGTTTACCCGAATGCCCCAAGACATTTGCGGTGCTTCAGCGACCTTCCAGCGGCTGATGGAGAAGACCATTGGGGATATGAATCCTTGGGAGTGCCTAGTCTACACCGATGACATCATCGTGTTTGGAAGAACTCTCGAAGAACGCCTCCTGAAGGTTTTGGATAGACTGTACCAGGATGGCCTGAAGTTGTCCCTGGACAAGTGCCAGTTCTATTGCATGTCGGTCACCTACGTGGGGCACATAGTGTCTGTCGACCTGAGTGGTTACCGACCCCGCCAAGGTCGAAGCTGTGGTGAACTGGCCAAGACCAGACAATGTGATGGGGCTACGATCCTTCCTGGGGTTCTGCGGATACTACCTCTTCTTCGTAGAGGGATACTCTAGTAAAGCCAAGACCCTCAACAACTTGCTAAAAATCTATCCAGAGGAACCTCGGCAGAAGGCCGCTTTTCCACGAACACCCTTCTGCGACAAATGGACATCTGCCTGTAAAAAAGGCCTTCACAGGACTCAAGAAAAGCCTGACGGAAGCCCCGGTCCTGGCTTACACCACAAGTATCTGGCTGGCCTTCGCCCAGTGGCGGATGTGAGCCGAAGTTAACCCCAAGTGAACAGAACTATCCAGTTCATAAACTTGAGTTCCTAGCCCTCAAGTAAGGGGTAGATGAGAAACTCCACTATTATCTATACGGTGTTCCCTTCGAAGTATGCACGGATAACAATCCCTTGACGTATATCCTAACGTCCGCCAAATTGGACGCCACTGGCCACAGGTGGCTAGCGGCCCTCTCCAATGATCAATTCACCTTGAAATACAAGCCAGGGTCTCTAAACATAGGAGTACGACACAGGACGACGGCACCTGCGAAGAAATCCCTGGGCCTGGGATGCGGGCAATGTGCTCCACTGCGGCCATCGTAGAAGATAGTCGTGTTCTCCGAGCTGCGACTAGCCGATTGCTTGGGATGCCGACCCAGGGCACTTCCCGCTGCCTACTGCCATCCCGACGGCATGGCCATCACCCAGAATACCATCCTAGAATGGAAGGATATAGTCCAGGCTCAGATACATGATCCAGTGGCTAAAGCTATATGCGAGGCCATACACCAGAATAATCCCTCCTTGTTGAAATGTACCGCAATCATCATTAGAGAATGAGACAAATGTCAAATAGAGCGTGGCTACTCTTCCGGATCGTCCCCTACCACAATGATCCAGACTGATGACAGCTGGTTCTGCCCAGAAGCCTGCAGTACCATGTCTTACGATCCCTGTACGACAACCACGGACACCTGGGAGTGGATAAGACCTTCGAGTTAGTGAGGAACCGCTTCTTCTGGCCCAAGATGCGAGAGTCCGTAGAACGGGATTGCCGGAAGTGTTTGAGATGTATCCAGAGGAAGACTGTACCCACTCGTACAGTCCCAATGGGTCATCTGAAAAGCTTTGGTCCCATGGACCTCGTCTGCATGGACTTCTTGTTCATCAAGCCCTACTCGAGATATCGGCAATGTCCTGGTAGTGACAGACCACTACACTCGCTACTCTAAAGCGTTCCTGACAAAGGACCAGAAGGCTCTCACAGTCGCCAAAGTACTCTGGGAGAAGTATTTCATACACTACTGTCTGCCGAATCGGATGCACTCCGTCCAGGGAAGGGACTTCGAGAGCAAGCTCATCAAGAAGCTTCTCAACCTGCTCAATATCAAGAAATCTAGGACCACTCCATATCATCCAGAGGGAAATGCACTGCCGGAGAGGTTCAACCGAACATTGCTAGACATGCTTGACACCCTAAAGGGCTCTAAAAAGGTTGCATAGAGCAAGCACGTTGAAGCACTGGTGCACGCGTACAACTGCACCAGACCTGAATCTACGGGGTACACATCCTTCATGATGTTCAGGCGAGAGGCACACCTGCCTGTAGACATCCGTCTCATGGTATCTACCGATGGGGTACCCAATTTCGGTCACTATCAATACGTGAAATGACTTCAGGATAGCCTGCACCGCGCCTATCAGCTAGTGGAGAAGGCCTCAGCCCATCTAAATACCGACAACAAGCGACGGTTTGACCACAAGGTCCGATATCGGGAACGTCGTCCTGGAGATGCTGTTCTCTTACGCAATTTAGGGATCCCCGGCAAACAAAAGCTGGCCGACTGCTGGCACGACAGGGTCTTCGAAGTAGAGTCCCAAATGCCAGGCCTCCCGGTCTACCGTATATGAGACGCCGATGGCCGGGTAAAGGTTTGGCACATAAACCACTTGCTACCCATTCCGCAAGTGGGAGAAAGGGACCCCGGACCAGAGACAATAGTAATGGCCAGTGAGCCAGTGGGGTCTGAAGAGAACTCTGAGCCAGAAGAGTCTACAGAGACTCCAGCTTCGGTAACAGAGATAACCCAAGATCCTTTGGAAGGAACTTCCACCAACCTCAATGGAGACTGGTGGGCACCTCCCGAAGGAGCACCGGGTTATGGGCCTGAGCCTCAAATACCATCACCAGTGACCCGCTAAGCCCAAACTTTGTGCCAAGTAGAGACATTGTTCACCCAAGTTCAAGCCTCAAGCCCACGATAGTCTCTCCAACGATGAAGCTACTGAGACAGAGACTCGCTGGAGTCAGCGAGTAAGACGCCCTCCCACTAGACATATGATTTGCTAGGGGCACCCCACTATGAGTCTCAGCAGCAAGCTAAGGGCAAGCTAGCCTCAGTTATAAATATGTTTGTGGAAATGTACAACATCGTTTAGAGTTATAAATGTGTTAAGTTGTATATTATACTATGTATTTTCCATTATATAACTGTTGTGTGTGGTTATGTCGTTCCCAGGCCGGGTCGTTGGTTTCTTCACCAGGGGGAGGATGTAGACAGGTTCCCCTCTTATCTCCGGGCTGCGCGAGGGGGGCGGCTGCAAGGATGGCTCCAGTAGGGGATGTGGCGTGCAGGGAGGTTGCGGGTGCCGCTGGGGGGGCGACCGGTTGCCGGGAGCTCCGAGTCGGGACGCCGGTAGGGCACCGCCATCTTTACGTGACGCGCATGCGCAGAAGTACTCGCGCATGCGCAGAAGTACACACGCATGCGCATAGGAGCCCTGAGGTCGCGGCAGCCAACTTAGAGGAGGCGCATGCTCAGGAAGGACAATAGGAGTGGCGACCATTACAAACACAGGGCTCCGCCGGGACTACATGCCCCATAATGCATTGGGGATGTGCATCCCATGCTGGAACACAGCCAATAGGGCTACAGGGTTCTCTTGCTAGCAAGTAGATACATTTGGCGCACTCAAGACACCACGCCAGTCGAGAGCAGGACGCAGAGGAGAGAGGTAGGGTCCCAGGTGCCAGTAGCCCTGGAACTAGGCCAGCTTTCCTCTGTAGGCCCCAGTTAGTCCCCGACTTACATTAGGTACCTGCAGCTGTATAGGGAAGGCCCATAGGCAGGGATGCTTCCCCAGTATTGTATAGTGTCAGGGGCACAGTGACTATGCCACGCAGTGAAGCATACATGTATGCAGTCTGGTACCAGATCCAGGCATACATCACCAAAGACTATTTTATAGGGGCACGCTCCAGCGGGAAACCCCTCCAGGGGTAACCGCCTGCGGATCAAAGCGGGAGAGGATTCATCCGATTGCGGCGCGGGACCACGTCGCGGATCAATGGACTTAGCTGCTCGGTTGACCTAGTCTGGACAGAGACCAGGAAGGTATTACATACATGTGCACCAACGGCCCAACACACTGTGGGTAGTGCTATCCCACACACACTC